>NC_088417.1:3257606-3280106 GCF_034236695.1 Oncorhynchus nerka
CTGTTAGCAATTGGATATGTAGATGGGTGAGCCGGTCAGGATCGATTCAGACTAAGTGGTAAATTTTATGACAAGTAAACAGTTTATTCAGAGTGAAAATATGTAGTACAGCGTAATTACGGCTCTTCCGTTAGTTCAGGCGGAACAGCAGGAAAGAGAGCGTAAACAGTCAGCACAGCCCATATACGTCACAGGAAGTAGGTTGACTCTAGGAAGATCGGATCTTCGGCTTGGTTCGGCTGGTTGTAGTCTGTAGTCTTCCGCCATTGGCTCAGTTGTCTGTCCGTCATCGTAGAATCTTCGGGCACACAGTGTTCGGTTACAAAGGAGATTATGTGTGTAATGTGGGAGCTATCCTGTAGGGGACCCACAGGCTTTACTGTGAGTTGTAGCCATGTAATTAGCAGTAAGTTAGTCACCTGCATACGAAATAGCAATTCCTTACACTACACAGTGGAAATTACAGCTGCTAGCTACTGCTACACAGTTGAAATTACAGCTAGTAGCTACTGGAACACAATGGAAACGACTGCTGCACGGTGCTAGCTCTGCTACACAGTGGACATTACCACTGCTAGCTACTGCTGCACAGTGCAAACTACAGCTGCTAGCTACTGCTACACAGTGGACATTACCACTGCTAGCTACTGCTGCACAGTGCAAACTACAGCTGCTGGCCTACTGCTACACAGTGGAAATTACAGCTGCTAGCTACTGCTACACAGTGGAAATTACCACTGCTAGCTACTGCTGCACAGTGCAACCTACAGCTGCTAGCTACTTATATCTACTGCTACACAGTGGAAACATCCACTGCTTGTTACTGCTACACAGTGCAATCTACCACTGCTAGCTACTACTATCTACTGCTACACAGAGGAAACTAACACTACTAGCTACTGCTACACAGTGCAATCTACCACTACTAGCTACTACTATCTACTGCTACACAGAGGAAACTACCACTACTAGCTACTGCTACAAAGTGGAAAATACCAATGCTAGTTACTGCAACACAGTGGAAACTACCACCGCTACTGCTACAATGTGGAAACTACAGCTGCTAGCTACTTATATCTACTGCTACACAGTGGAAACATCCACTGCTTGTTACTGCTACACAGTGCAATCTACCACTACTAGCTACTACTATCTACTGCTACACAGAGGAAACTAACACTACTATCTACTGCTACACAGTGCAATCTACCACTACTAGCTACTGCTACACAGTGCAATCTACCACTACTAGCTACTGCTACACAGTGGAAACATCCACTGCTTGTTACTGCTACACAGTGCAATCTACCACTGCTAGCTACTACTAGCTACTGCTACAAAGTGGAAATTACCACTGCTAGCTTCTGCTAAACAGTGGAAACAGCTACTGCTACTAGCAACTGCTACAAAGTGGCAACAACAACTACTACTAGCTACTACTACTAGTTACTACAAGCCTCAGCTACACTGTGGAAACAACTACTACTACCATCTACTGCTACACAGTGGCAACAACTACTACTAGCTACTACTACTACACACACACACACACACACACAGACACAGACACAGGCACAGACACACACACACACACACACACACACACACACAGACACACAGACACAGACACACACTGACACACACACACGTTATACAGTTGCAGTACATAAAGGAATGTAGGAACACATATCAGGAGACTAGAATGGATATGATGTGGGTACAGTAGGAAACACACCATATCAGGAGACTAGACTGGGTATGATGTAGGTACAGTAGGAACACACCATATCAGGAGACTAGACTGGGTATGATGTAGGCAGTAGGAACACACCATATCAGAGGAGACTAGACTGCGTATGATGTAAGTGCTCACACTTTAAATCCCCTCAAGACCTGATGACCTAAAGGAGCAGACCCACCAATCCCTCCATGGTGAGGGTAGGCAACAACATCTCCACCCCGCTGATCCTCAACACTGGGGCCCCACAAGGGTGCGTTCTGAGCCCTCTCCTGTACTCCCTGTTCACCACGACTGCGTGCCACGCACGCCACCCAACTCAATCATCAAGTTTGCGGACAACACAACAGTGGTAGGCTTGATTATCAACAACGACGAGACGGCCTACAGGAGGAGGTGAGGGGCCCTCGGAGTGTGGTGTCAGGAAAATAACCTCACACTCAACGTCAACAAAACTAAGGAGATGATTGTGGACTTCAGGAAACAGCAGAGGGAACACCCCCCTATCCACATCAATTGAACAGTAGTGGAGAGGGTAGCAGTTCTAAATTCCTCGGCATACACATCACAGACAAACTGAATTGGTCCACTCACACAGACAGCATCGTGAAGAAGGCGCAGTGCGCCTCTTCAACCTCAGGAGGCTGAAGAAATTCGGCTTGTCACCAAAAGCACTCACAAACTTCTACAGATGCACAATCGAGCATCCTGGCGGGCTGTATCACCGCCTGGTACGGCAACTGCTCCACCCACAACCGTGAAGGCTCTCCAGAGGGTAGTGAGGTCTGCACTGCTTCACCCAAGGGCAAACTACCTGCCCTCCAGGACACCTACACCACCGATGTTACAGGAAGGCCATAAAGATCATCAAGGACAACAACCACCGAGCCACTGCCTGTTCACCCCGCTATCATCCAGAAGGCGAGGTCAGTACAGGTGCATCAAAGTTGGACCGAGAGACTGAAAACAGCTTCATATCTCAGCCATCAGACTGTTAAACAGCCACCACTAACATTGAGTGGCTGCTGCCAACACACTGACACTGACTCAACTCCAGCCACTTTAATAATGGGAATTGATGGGAAATGATGTAAAATATATCACTAGCCACTTTAAACAATGCTACCTAATATAATGTTACATACCCTACATTATTCATCTCATATGCATACGTATATACTGTACTCTATATCATCTACTGCATCCTTATGTAATACATGTATCACTAGCCACTTTAACTATGCCACTTTGTTTACATGCTCATCTCATATGTATATACTGCACTCAATACCATCTACTGTATCTTGCCTATGCCGCTCTGTACCATCACTCATTCATATATCTTTATGTACATATTCTTTATCCCCTTACACTGTGTATAAGACAGTAGTTTTGGAATTGTTAGTTAGATTACTTGTTGGTTATTACTGCGGAACTAGAAGCACAAGCATTTCGCTACACTCGCATTAACATCTGCTAACCATGTGTATGTGACCAATAACATTTGATTTGATTTGATGTATCACCTTGTATTCTTTATTCCTGGGTTTGTAAATCAACATTGTTATTCCCTCTGAGTTGCTCAGTGGCAAGGCAGGAAAAGAGCAAACGCCATATATATGTCTCGGCATGAGCTATGTGATGTTTGCATTCAATTCACACACACACCTCCAGACAGACAGCCATGCATGCTGGCGCACGCACGCACGCGCACACACACACACACACACACACACAACACACAACACACAACACACAACACACACCACACACCACACACACACACACACACACACACGAGGTCCCAGCCAGGTGTCTCTGGAACGAGGTCCCAGCCAGGTGTCTCTGGAACGAGGTCCCAGCCAGGTGTCTCTGGAACGAGGTCCCAGCCAGGTGTCTCTGGAACGAGGTCCCAGCCAGGTGTCTCTGGAACGAGGTCCCAGCCAGGTGTCTCTGGAACGAGGTCCCAGCCAGGTGTCTCTGGAACGAGGTCCCAGCCAGGTGTCTCTGGAACGAGGTCCCAGCCAGGTGTCTCTGGAACGAGGTCCCAGCCAGGTGTCTCTGGAACGAGATCCCAGCCAGGTGTCTCTGGAACGAGATCCCAGCCAGGTGTCCCTGGAACGAGATCCCAGCCAGGTGTCCCTGGAACGAGATCCCAGCCAGGTGTCCCTGGAACGAGATCCCAGCCAGGTGTCCCTGGAACGAGATCCCAGCCAGGTGTCCCTGGAACGAGATCCCAGCCAGGTGACCCTGGAACGAGATCCCAGCCAGGTGTTCCTGGAACGAGATCCCAGCCAGGTGTTCCTGGAACGAGATCCCAGCCAGGTGTTCCTGGAACGAGATCCCAGCCAGGTGTTCCTGGCAAGCGGTACCGGAGTCTGAAACCAACAGGACCCTGAACAGCTTCTACACCCCAAGTTACAGACTGTTCTCTCTGCTACCGCACAGCAAGCGGTACCGGAGTCTGAAACCAACAGGACACTGAACAGCTTCTACACCCCAAGCCATAGACTGTTTTCTCTTCTACCGCACGTCAAGAGGTACCGGAGTGCCAAGAGGACCAAAAGGCTCCTCAACAGCTTAAATCCCCAAGCCATTTGAATGCTAAACAATTCATAAAAATCACCACAGGACAATTTACATTGATACCCCCCCACCCTCTTGTACACTGCTGCTACTCGCTGATTGTTTGTTACCTATGCATAGTCCCTTCGCCCCGACCTACATGTACAGATTACCTCTACTAGCCTGTCCCCCACACACTGACTCAGTACCGTAATACACTGTATAAAGCCTCCACACTGACTCAGTACCGGTTCCCCCTGTATAAAGCCTCCACACTGACTCAGTACCGGTTCCCCCTGTATATAGCCTCCACATTGACTCAGCACCGTAATACCCTGTATAAAGCCTCCACATTGACTCAGTACCGTAATACCCTGTATAAAGCCTCCACATTGACTCAGTACCGTAATACCCTGTATAAAGCCTCCACATTGACTCAGTACCGTAATAGCCTGTATAAAGCCTCCACACTGACTCAGTACCGGTTCCCACTGTATAAAGCCTCCACACTGACTCGGTACCGTAATACCCTGTATAAAGCCTCCACACTGACTCAGTACCGGTTCCCACTGTATAAAGCCTATACACTGACTCAGTACCGTAATACCCTGTATAAAGCCTCCACACTGACTCAGTACCGTAATACCCTGTATAAAGCCTCCACACTGACTCAGTACCGTAATACCCTGTATAAAGCCTCCACACTGACTCAGTACCGGTTCCCACTGTATAAAGCCTATACACTGACTCAGTACCGTAATACCCTGTATAAAGCCTCCACACTGACTCAGTACCGTAATACCCTGTATAAAGCCTCCACATTGACTCTGTACCGTAATACCCTGTATAAAGCCTCCACACTGACTCTGTACCGTAATACACTGTATAAAGCCTCCACATTGACTCAGTACCGTAATACCCTGTATAAAGCCTCCACATTGACTCAGTACCGGTTCCCACTGTATAAAGCCTCCACACTGACTCAGTACCGTAATACACTGTATAAAGCCTCCACACTGACTCCGTACCGGTTCCCACTGTATATAGCCTCCACATTGACTCAGTACCGGTTCCCCCTGTATATAGCCTCCACATTGACTCAGTACCGTAATACCCTGTATAAAGCCTCCACATTGACTCAGTACCGTAATACCCTGTATAAAGCCTCCACATTGACTCAGTACCGTAATACCCTGTATAAAGCCTCCACATTGACTCAGTACCGTAATACCCTGTATAAAGCCTCCACATTGACTCAGTACCGTAATAGCCTGTATAAAGCCTCCACACTGACTCAGTACCGGTTCCCACTGTATAAAGCCTCCACACTGACTCGGTACCGTAATACCCTGTATAAAGCCTCCACACTGACTCAGTACCGGTTCCCACTGTATAAAGCCTATACACTGACTCAGTACCGTAATACCCTGTATAAAGCCTCCACACTGACTCAGTACCGTAATACCCTGTATAAAGCCTCCACACTGACTCAGTACCGTAATACCCTGTATAAAGCCTCCACACTGACTCAGTACCGGTTCCCACTGTATAGAGCCTATACACTGACTCAGTACCGTAATACCCTGTATAAAGCCTCCACACTGACTCGGTACCATAATACCCTGTATAAAGCCTCCACACTGACTCTGTACCGTAATACCCTGTATAAAGCCTCCACACTGACTCTGTACCGTAATACACTGTATAAAGCCTCCACATTGACTCAGTACCGTAATACCCTGTATAAAGCCTCCACATTGACTCAGTACCGGTTCCCACTGTATATAGCCTCCACACTGACTCTGTACCGTAATACCCTGTATAAAGCCTCCACACTGACTCTGTACCGTAATACACTGTATAAAGCCTCCACATTGACTCTGTACCGTAATACACTGTATAAAGCCTCCACATTGACTCAGTACCGGTTCCCACTGTATATAGCCTCCACACTGACTCTGTACCGTAATACACTGTATATAGCCTCCACACTGACTCTGTACCGTAATACCCTGTATATAGCCTCCACACTGACTCTGTACCGTAATACACTGTATATAGCCTCCACATTGACTCTGTACCGTAATACCCTGTATATAGCCTCCAAACTGACTCTGTACCGTAATACACTGTATATAGCCTCCACATTGACTCTGTACCGTAACACCCTGTATATAGCCTCCACATTGACTCTGTACCGTAATACCCTGTATAAAGCCTCCACACTGACTCGGTACCATAATACCCTGTATAAAGCCTCCACACTGACTCTGTACCGTAATTCCCTGTATAAAGCCTCCACACTGACTCTGTACCGTAATACACTGTATAAAGCCTCCACATTGACTCAGTACCGTAATACCCTGTATAAAGCCTCCACATTGACTCAGTACCGGTTCCCACTGTATATAGCCTCCACACTGACTCTGTACCGTAATACCCTGTATAAAGCCTCCACACTGACTCTGTACCGTAATACACTGTATAAAGCCTCCACATTGACTCTGTACCGTAATACACTGTATAAAGCCTCCACATTGACTCAGTACCGGTTCCCACTGTATATAGCCTCCACACTGACTCTGTACCGTAATACACTGTATATAGCCTCCACACTGACTCTGTACCGTAATACCCTGTATATAGCCTCCACACTGACTCTGTACCGTAATACACTGTATATAGCCTCCACATTGACTCTGTACCGTAATACCCTGTATATAGCCTCCAAACTGACTCTGTACCGTAATACACTGTATATAGCCTCCACATTGACTCTGTACCGTAACACCCTGTATATAGCCTCCACATTGACTCTGTACCGTAACACCCTGTATAAAGCCTCCACATTGACTCAGTACCGGTTCCCACTGTATATAGCCTCCACATTGACTCTGTACCGTAACACCATGTATATAGCCTCCATATTGACTCTGTACCGTAATACCCTGTATAAAGCCTCCACATTGACTCTGTACCGGTGCCCCCTGTATATAGCCTCCACATTGACTCTGTACCGTAACACCCTGTATATAGCCTCCACATTGACTCTGTACCGTAACACCCTGTATATAGCCTCCACATTGACTCTGTACCGCTACCCCCTGTATATAGCCTCCACATTGACTCTGTACCGGTTCCCCCTGTATATAGCCTCCACATTGACTCTGTACCGGTACCCCCTGTATATAGCCTCCACATTGACTCTGTACCGGTTCCCCCTGTATATAGCCTCCACATTGACTCTGTACCGGTACCCCCTGTAAATAGCCTCCACATTGACTCTGTACTGGTACCCCCTGTATATAGCCTCCACATTGACTCTGTACCGTAATACCCTTTATATAGCCTCCACATTGACTCTGTACTGGTTCCCCTGTATATAGCCTCCACATTGACTCTGTACCGGTACCCCCTGTATATAGCCTCCACATTGACTCTGTTCCGGTACCCCCTGTATATAGCCTCCACACTGACTCTGTACCGGTACCCCCTGTATATAGCCTCCACATTGACTCTGTACCGTAATACCCTGTATATAGCCTCCACATTGACTCTGTACCGTAATACCCTGTATATAGCCTCCACATTGACTCTGTACCGTAATACCCTGTATATAGCCTCTACATTGACTCTGTACCGTAATACCCTGTATAAAGCCTCCACACTGACTCAGTACCGGTTCCCTCGGTATAAAGCCTCCACACTGACTCAGTACCGGTTCCCACTGTATTAGAGCCTCTACACTGACTCAGTACCGTAATACCCTGTATTAGAGCCTCCACATTGACTCAGTACCGTAATACCCTGTATAAAGCCTCCACATTGACTCTGTACCGTAATACCCTGTATAAAGCCTCCACATTGACTCTGTACCGTAATAACCTGTATAAAGCCTCCACATTGACTCAGTACCGTAATACCCTGTATAAAGCCTCCACATTGACTCTGTACCGTAATACCCTGTATAAAGCCTCCACATTGACTCAGTACCGTAATACCCTGTATAAAGCCTCCACATTGACTCAGTACCGTAATACCCTGTATATAGCCTCCACATTGACTCTGTACCGTAACACCCTGTATAAAGCCTCCACATTGACTCTGTACCGTAATACCCTGTATAAAGCCTCCACACTGACTCAGTACCGTAATACCCTGTATATAGCCTCCACATTGACTCAGTACCGTAATACCCTGTATAAAGCCTCCACATTGACTCTGTACCGTAAAACCCTGTATAAAGCCTCCACATTGACTCAGTACCGTAATACCCTGTATAAAGCCTCCACATTGACTCAGTACCGGTTCCCACTGTATATAGCCTCCACATTGACCCTGTACCGGTACCCCCTGTATATAGCCTCCACATTGACTCTGTACCGGTACCCCCTGTATATAGCCTCCATATTGACTCTATACCGTAACACCCTGTATATAGCCTCCACATTGACTCTGTACCGGTTCCCCCTGTATATAGCCTCCACATTGACTCTGTACCGTAACACCCTGTATATAGCCTCCACATTGACTCTGTACCGGTACCCCCTGTATATAGACACCACATTGACTCAGTACCGGTACCCCCTGTATATAGCCTCCACATTGACTCTGTACCGGTACCCCCTGTATATAGCCTCCATATTGACTCTGTACCGTAACACCCTGTATATAGCCTCCACACTGACTCAGTACCGGTACCCCCTGTATATAGCCTCCACATTGACTCTGTACCGGTTCCCCCTGTATATAGCCTCCACATTGACTCTGTACCGTAATACCCTGTATATAGCCTCCACATTGACTCTGTACCGTAACACCCTGTATATAGCCTCCACATTGACTCTGTACCGTAATACCCTGTATATAGCCTCCACATTGACTCTGTACCGTAATACCCTGTATATAGCCTCCACATTGACTCTGTACCGTAATACCCTGTATATAGCCTCCACATTGACTCTGTACCGGTACCCCCTGTATATAGCCTCCATATTGACTCTGTACCGTAACACCCTGTATATAGCCTCCACACTGACTCAGTACCGGTACCCCCTGTATATAGCCTCCACATTGACTCTGTACCGGTTCCCCCTGTATATAGCCTCCACATTGACTCTGTACCGTAATACCCTGTATATAGCCTCCACATTGACTCTGTACCGTAACACCCTGTATATAGCCTCCACATTGACTCTGTACCGTAATACCCTGTATATAGCCTCCACATTGACTCTGTACCGTAATACCCTGTATATAGCCTCCACATTGACTCTGTACCGTAATACCCTGTATATAGCCTCCACATTGACTCTGTACCGTAACACCCTGTATATAGCCTCCACATTGACTCTATACCGTAACACCCTGTATATAGCCTCCACATTGACTCTGTACCGTAATACCCTGTATATAGCCTCCACATTGACTCTGTACCGTAATACCCTGTATATAGCCTCCTCATTGACTCTGTACCGTAATACCCTGTATATAGCCTCCACATTGACTCTGTACCGTAATACCCTGTATATAGCCTCCACATTGACTCTGTACCGTAATACCCTGTATATAGCCTCCACATTGACTCTGTACCGTAATACCCTGTATAAAGCCTCCACATTGACTCTGTACCGTAATACCCTGTATATAGCCTCCACATTGACTCTGTACCGTAATACCCTGTATATAGCCTCCACATTGACTCTGTACCGTAATACCCTGTATATAGCCTCCACACTGACTCTGTACCAGTACCCCCTGTATATATATAGCCTCCACACTGACTCTGTACCAGTACCCCCTGTATATAGCCTCCACACTGACTCTGTACCAGTACCCCCTGTATATATATAGCCTCCACACTGACTCTGTACCAGTACCCCCTGTATATATATAGCCTCCACACTGACTCTGTACCGGTACCCCCTGTATATAGCCTCCACATTGACTCTGTACCAGTACCCCCTGTATATATATAGTATAAAGCCTCGTTATTCATATTATTATTGTGTTACTTTTTATTTTAATCTATTTGGTAAATGTTTTCTTAAATCTTCTTGAACTGCACTGTTGGTTAAGAGCTTGTCAGTAAACATTTCACAGTAAGGTTTAACACTTGTTGTATGTTTGTCATGTGACAAATGAAGTTTGAATTGATTATGCCACTTATTTCCCCTGAAAGGAGAAATAACACTGATTCACCTTGACTACGGTTTTAAGCAGAGTCATTCCAACGAGGGAGGCTTTATACAGTGTATTACGGTACAGAGTCATTCCAACGAGGGAGGCTTTATACAGTGTATTACGGTACAGAGTCATTCCAACGAGGGAGGCTTTATACAGTTTATTACGGTACAGAGTCATTCCAACGATGGAGGCTTTATACAGTGTATTACGGTACAGAGTCATTCCAACGATGGAGGCTTTATACAGTGTATTACGGAGGCAGAGTCATTCCAACGAGGGAGGCTTTATACAGTGTATTACGGTACAGAGTCATTCCAACGATGGAGGCTTTATACAGTGTATTACGGTACAGAGTCATTCCAACGATGGAGGCTTTATACAGTGTATTACGGTACAGAGTCATTCCAACGATGGAGGCTTTATACAGTGTATTACGGTACAGAGTCATTCCAACGATGGAGGCTTTATACAGTGTATTACGGTACAGAGTCATTCCAACGATGGAGGCTTTATACAGTGTATTACGGTACAGAGTCATTCCAACGATGGAGGCTTTATACAGTGTATTACGGTACAGAGTCATTCCAACGATGGAGGCTTTATACAGTGTATTACGGTACTGAGTCATTCCAACGACGGACCCAGACTTTCTGCTTAGTCTGGAATGTGTTTTAAGGGCTGTGGTAATAACCTGGCTAGTTAGCAGAAGGCAATGCATCTCTATTATATTCTCCTACCTTCCACTCCTACTCCTGTCTGCTCCCTAGGGGCCTTGGCTTAACATTCACTGTCTGACAGTTCAATAAGACTCACTAATTAAACATCGAGGCAGAGGAAAGAGGAAGTGCTAATCCGCCCGGCGACCCTGCTGATTCTAACCAATCCAAAAAAACATTTAGACTTTCATTAAAGAGCTCAGCCGAGCAAAACAGAATCATTTAGAAAGAAGGACCTCGCTGCACCAGCACATTGTCTGAACCTGTGGCCCAGTCTCCTGTACCAACACATTGTCTGAACCTGTGGCCCAGTCTCCTGTACCAGGACATTGTCTGAACCTGTGGCCCAGTCTCCTGCACCAACACATTGTCTGAACCTGTGGCCCAGTCTCCTGTACCAGGACATTGTCTGAACCTGTGGCCCAGTCTCCTGTACCAACACATTGTCTGAACCTGTGGCCCAGTCTCCTGTACCAACACATTGTCTGAACCTGTGGCCCAGTCTCCTGTACCAGGACATTGTCTGAACCTGTGGCCCAGTCTCCTGCACCAACACATTGTCTGAACCTGTGGCCCAGTCTCCTGTACCAGCACATTGTCTGAACCTGTGGCCCAGTCTCCTGTACCAACACATTGTCTGAACCTGTGGCCCAGTCTCCTGCACCAACACATTGTCTGAACCTGTGGCCCAGTCTCCTGTACCAACACATTGTCTGAACCAAGTGGCCCAGTCTCCTGTACCAACACATTGTCAGTCTCCTGTACCAGCACATTGTCAGTCTCCTGTACCAGCACATTGTCAGTCTCCTGTACCAGCACATTGTCAGTCTCCTGTACCAACACATTGCCAGTCTCCTGCACCAACACATTGTCTGAACCTGTGGCCCAGTCTCCTGTACCAACACATTGTCTGAACCTGTGGCCCAGTCTCCTGTACCAACACATTGTCAGTCTCCTGTACCAGCACATTGTCAGTCTCCTGTACCAACACATTGTCAGTCTCCTGTACCAACACATTGTCAGAACCTGTGGCCCAGTCTCCTGTACCAGGACGTTGTCTGAACCTGTGGCCCAGTCTCCTGTACCCGGACATTGTCTGAACCTGTGGTCCAGTCTCCTGTACCAGCACATTGTCTGAACCTGTGGCCCAGTCTCC
This sequence comes from Oncorhynchus nerka, assembly GCF_034236695.1. Lineage (NCBI taxonomy): Eukaryota > Metazoa > Chordata > Actinopteri > Salmoniformes > Salmonidae > Oncorhynchus > Oncorhynchus nerka. Next base: position 3,269,968 of record NC_088417.1, read on the forward strand.
TGTACCAACACATTGTCTGAACCTGTGGCCCAGTCTCCTGTACCAACACATTGTCTGAACCTGTGGCCCAGTCTCCTGTACCAACACATTGTCTGAACCTGTGGCCCAGTCTCCTGTACCAACACATTGTCTGAACCTGTTAACTGGTTCTATAATCAATAATAATACCATTAGGTTAACTGGTTCTATAATCAATGATAATACCATTAGGTTAACTGGTTCTATAATCAATAATAATACCATTAGGTTAACTGGTTCTATAATCAATAATAATACCATTAGGTTAACTGGTGCTAATCAATAATAATACCATTAGGTTAACTGGTTCTATAATCAATGATAATACCATTAGGTTAACTGGTTCTATAATCAATAATAATACCATTAGGTTAACTGGTTCTATAATCAATAATAATACCATTAGGTTAACTGGTTCTATAATCAATAATAATACCATTAGGTTAACTGGTTCTATAATCAATGATAATACCATTAGGTTAACTGGTTCTATAATCAATGATAATACCATTAGGTTAACTGGTTCTATAATCAATAATAATACCATTAGGTTAACTGGTTCTATAATCAATAATAATACCAGTAGGTTATTCAGGGGTGGCAGGTAGCCTAGTGGTTAGAGCGTTGGGCCAGTAACCAGCAGGTAGCCTAGTGGTTAGAGCGTTGGGCCAGTAACTGAAACAGTTAACCAACTGTTCCACTGTTCCTAGACCAGTTAACCCACTGTTCCTAGACCAGTTAACCCACTGTTCCTAGACCAGGTAACCCACTGTTCATAGACCAGTTACCCCACTGTTCCTAGACCAGTTACCCCACTGTTCCTAGACCAGTTAACCCACTGTTCCTAGACCAGTTAACCCACTGTTCCTAGACCAGTTAACCCACTGTTCCTAGACCAGTTAACCAACTGTTCCTAGACCAGTTAACCCACTGTTCCTAGACCAGTTAACCCACTGTTCCTAGACCAGTTAACCCACTGTTCCTAGACCAGTTAACCCACTGTTCCTAGACCAGTTAACCCACTGTTCCTAGACCAGTTAACCCACTGTTCCTAGGCCGTCATATCAAATTAAAATCAAAGTATATTTGTCACGTGCGCTGAATGCAACAAGTGTAGTAGACGTTACAGTGAAATGCTGAATACAACAGGTTTAGTAGACCTTACAGTGAAATGCTGAATACAACAGGTTTAGTAGACCTTACAGTGAAATGATGAATACAACAGATGTAGTAGACCTTACAGTGAAATGCTGAATACAACAGGTGTAGTAGACCTCACAGTGAAATGCTGAATACAACAGGTGTTGTAGACCTTACAGTGAAATGCTGAATACAACAGGTGTAGTAGACCTTACAGTGAAATGCCGAGGACAACAGATGTAGTAGACCTTACAGTGAAATGCTGAATACAACAGGTGTAGTAGACCTTACAGTGAAATGCTGAATACAACAGGTGTAGTAGACCTTACATATGAAATGCCGAGGACAACAGATGTAGTAGACCTTACAGTGAAATGCTGAATACAACAAGTGTAGTAGACCTTACAGTGAAATGCTGAATACAACAGGTGTAGTAGACCTTACAGTGAAATGCTGAATACAACAGGTGTAGTAGACCTTACAGTGAAATGCTGAATACAACAGGTGTAGTAGACCTTACAGTGAAATTCTGAATACAACAGGTGTAGTAGACCTTACAGTGAAATGCTGAATACAACAGGTGTAGTAGACCTTACAGTGAAATGCTGAATACAACAGGTGTAGTAGACCTTACAGTGAAATGCTGAATACAACAGGTGTAGTAGACCTTGCAGTGAAATGCTGAATACAACAGGTGTAGTAGACCTCACAGTGAAATGCTGAATACAACAGGTGTAGTAGACCTTGCAGTGAAATGCTGAATACAACAGGTGTAGTAGACCTTACAGTGAAATGCTGAATACAACAGGTGTAGTAGACCTCACAGTGAAATGCTGAATACAACAGGTGTAGTAGACCTTACAGTGAAATGATGAATACAACAGGTGTAGTAGACCTTACAGTGAAATGCTGAATACAACAGGTGTAGTAGACCTTACAGTGAAATGATGAATACAACAGGTGTAGTAGACCTCACAGTGAAATGCTGAATACAACAGGTGTAGTAGACCTCACAGTGAAATGCTGAATACAACAGGTGTAGTAGACCTTACAGTGAAATGATGAATACAACAGGTGTAGTAGACCTCACAGTGAAATGCTGAATACAACAGGTGTAGTAGACCTTACAGTGAAATGATGAATACAACAGGTGTAGTAGACCTTACAGTGAAATGCTGAATACAACAGCTGTAGTAGACCTTACAGTGAAATGATGAATACAACAGGTGTAGTAGACCTTACAGTGAAATGCTGAATACAACAGGTGTAGTAGACCTTACAGTGAAATGGTGAACAGGTGTGTGTGTGTGCAGTCTGTCTGTGTCAGCGTCAAGGTGTGAGTGTGTGTGTGTGTGTGTGTGTGTGTGTGTGTGTGTGTGTGTGTGTGTGTGTGTGTGTGTGGCGTGTGTGTGTGTGTGTGTGGCGTGTGTGTGTGTGTGTGTGTGTGTGTGTGTGTGTGTGGTGTGTGTGTGTGTGTGTGTGTGTGTGTGTGTGTGTGTGTGTGTGTGTGTGTGTGTGTGTGTGTGTGTGTGTGTATGTGTGTGTGTGTGTGTGTGTGTGTGTGTGTGTGTGTGTGTGTGTGTGTGTGTTTGTGTTTGTGTGTGTGTGTGTGTAGCCTGTTTGTGTCAGCGTTCACCTTTCCTTTTCAATTCGTCTTTTTTTTTTTTTTTTATTGAAATGCTTTTCCCAGATGACCACGTCTGGACGACACCTTCCCTTCATCACCAAGACGACACCTTCCCTTCATCACCAAGACGACAACTTCCCTTCATCACCAAGACGACACCTTCCCTTCATCACCAAGACGACACCTTCCCATCCTCACCAAGACGACACCTTCCCTTCATCACCAAGACGACACCTTCCCTTCATCACCAAGACGACACCTTCCCTTCCATTCATCACCAAGACGACACCTTCCCTTCCCTTCATCACCAAGTCTCTTGGTTTACAGTTTCCCATTGACTGAACAGTCAGAGAGCTGCTACACTATCGCACATAGACAGACACTCAGCCGTGAAGCTTATTCCTGGATCCAGTATTCAATTTATACCAGAGCAGAACCCACCTCTCAGAAGACCGGAGATCTTTCTCTAACAGACCTTGAAGTGAGGCTCTGCCAGATACAGTCTGTATCTCAAATGGTACCCTATTCACTACATAGTTCACTGCTTTTGGCCAGATTGTTGTGCACTTACATAGGGCATAGGGTGCCATTTGGTGTCGACCATCCCATGATTCATGAACAAGGCCGATTATAGCAACGGCGTAATTGCTGGAACTTTTACAGTATGAGGAGTGTGGAAACGTTGTCCCATTGCATAACGTCCTTCAGTGAATCGTCAGTGTGAATCATTAACCTACCTTATCATCAGAGACATTATCGTCAGAGACCTTATCATCAGAGACCTTATCATCAGAGACCTTATCGTCAGAGACCTTATCGTCAGAGACCTTATCATCAGAGACCTTATCATCAGAGACCTTATCGTCAGAGACCTTATCATCAGAGACCTTATCATCAGAGACCTTATCGTCAGAGACCTTATCGTCAGAGAACTTATCGTCAGAGACCTTATCGTCAGAGACCTTGTCACCAGAGACCTTGTCACCAGAGACCTTGTCATCAGAGACCTTATCGTCAGAGACCTTGTCGTCAGAGACCTTATCGTCAGAGACCTTATCGTCAGAGACCTTATCGTCAGAGACCTTATCATCAGAGACCTTATCGTCAGAGACCTTGTCGTCAGAGACCTTATCATCAAAGACCTTGTCGTCAGAGACCTTATCGTCAGAGACCTTATCGTCAGAGACCTTATCATCAGATACCTTATCGTCAGAGACCTTATCGTCAGAGACCTTATCGTCAGAGACATTATCGTCAGAGACCTTATCATCAGAGACCTTATCGTCAGAGACCTTATCGTCAGAGACCTTATCGTCAGAGATGATGTTAGAGTATGTTGGAGCTGTTTCTATTAGTTTAAATTCACCGGATCAATTAAACACCTGCTATTGACATCCCTCTCGCTCTCGCTCTCGCTCTCCCTCCTCCTCTCCTCTCCTCTCCTCTCCTCCTCTCCTCTCCTCTCCACTCCTCACACAGTTCAGCTGCCCTCAGTCCACTCTGCCTCACACAGCTCAGCTCCCCTCAGACCTTGTCGTCAGAGACCTTATCGTCAGAGACCTTATCATCAGAGACCTTATCGTCAGAGACCTTATCGTCAGAGACCTTATCATCAGAGACCTTATCGTCAGGGACCTTATCGTCAGAGACCTTATCATCAGAGACCTTATCGTCAGAGACCTTATCGTCAGATACCTTATCGTCAGAGACCTTATCGTCAGATACCTTATCATCAGAGACCTTATCGTCAGAGACCTTATCGTCAGAGACCTTGTCGTCAGAGACCTTATCATCAAAGACCTTGTCGTCAGAGACCTTATCGTCAGAGACCTTATCATCAGAGACCTTATCATCAGAGACCTTATCATCAGAGACCTTATCATCAGAGACCTTATCGTCAGAGACCTTATCGTCAGAGACCTTATCGTCAGAGACATTATCGTCAGAGACCTTATCATCAGAGACCTTATCGTCAGAGACCTTATCGTCAGAGACGATGTTAGAGTATGTTGGAGCTGTTTCTATTCGTTTAAATTCACCGGATCAATTAAACACCTGCTATTGACATCCCTCTCCCTCTCGCTCTCGCTCTCGCTCTCCCTCCTCCTCTCCTCTCCTCTCCTCTCCTCTCCTCTCCTCTCCTCTCCTCTCCTCTCCTCTCCTCTCCTCTCCTCTCCTCTCCTCTCCTCTCCTCTCCTCTCCTCTCCTCTCCTCTCCTCTCCTCTCCTCTCCACTCCTCACACAGTTCAGCTGCCCTCAGTCCACTCTGCCTCACACAGCTCAGCTCCCCTCAGACCTTGTCGTCAGAGACCTTATCGTCAGAGACCTTATCGTCAGAGACCTTGTCGTCAGAGACCTTATCGTCAGAGACCTTATCGTCAGAGACCTTATCGTCAGATACCTTATCATCAGAGACCTTATCATCAGAGACCTTATCATCAGAGACCTTATCGTCAGAGACCTTATCGTCAGAGACCTTATCATCAGAGACCTTATCGTCAGAGTATGTTATATGTTAGAGTATGTTGGAGCTGTTTCTATTAGTTTAAATTCACCGGATCAATTAAACACCTGCTATTGACATCGCTCTCCCTCCTCCCCTCTCCTCTCCTCCTCTCCTCTCCTCTCCTCTCCTCTCCTCTCCTCTCCTCTCCTCTCCTCTCCTCTCCTCTCCTCTCCTCTCCTCTCCTCTCCTCTCCTCACACAGCTCAGCTGCCCTCAGTCCACTCTGCCTCACACAGCTCAGCTGCCCTCAGTCCACTCTGCCTCACACAGTTCAGCTGCCCTCAGTCCACTCTGCCTCACACAGCTCAGCTGCCCTCAGTCCACTCTGCCTCAAACAGCTCAGCTGCCCTCAGTCCACTCTGCCTCACACAGTTCAGCTGCCCTCAGTCCACTCTGCCTCACACAGCTCAGCTGCCCTCAGTCCACTCTGCCTCACACAGTTCAGCCGCCCTCAGTCCACTCTGCCTCACACAGCTCAGCTGCCCTCAGTCCACCCTGCCTCACACAGCTGAGCTGCCCTCAGTCCACTCTGCCTCACACAGCTCACCTGCCCTCAGTCCACTCTGCCTCACACAGCTCAGCTGCCCTCAGTCCACTCTGCCTCACACAGTTCAGCTGCCCTCAGTCCACTCTGCCTCACTCAGCTCAGCTGCCCTCAGTCCACTCTGCCTCAAACAGCTCAGCTGCCCTCAGTCCACTCTGCCTCACAGTTCAGCCCTCAGTCCACTCTGCCTCACACAGCTCAGCTGCCCTCAGTCCACTCTGCCTCACACAGTTCAGCCGCCCTCAGTCCACTCTGCCTCACACAGCTCAGCTGCCCTCAGTCCACCCTGCCTCACACAGCTGAGCTGCCCTCAGTCCACTCTGCCTCACACAGCTCACCTGCCCTCAGTCCACTCTGCCTCACACACAGCTGCCCTCAGTCCACTCTGCCTCACACAGCTCACCTGCCCTCAGTCCACTCTGCCTCACACAGCTGGGCATCAGTCCAGCCTCACACAGCTGAGCTGCCCTCAGTCCACTCTGCCTCACACAGCTGGGCTGCCCTCAGTCCACTCTGCCTCACACAGCTGAGCTGCCCTCAGTCCACCCTGCCTCACACAGCTCAGCTGCCCTCAGTCCACTCTGCCTCAAACAGCTCAGCTGCCTCAGTCCACTCTGCCTCACACAGTTCAGCTGCCTCAGTCCACTCTGCCTCACACAGCTCAGCTGCCCTCAGTCCACTCTGCCTCACACAGTTCATCAGTCCACTCTGCCTCACACAGCTCAGCTGCCTCAGTCCACCCTGCCTCACACAGCTGAGCTGCCTCAGTCCACTCTGCCTCACACAGCTCACCTGCTCTCAGTCCACTCTGCCTCACACAGCTCAGCTGCCTCAGTCCACCTGCCTCACACAGCTAGCTGTCAGTCCACTCTGCCTCACACAGCTCAGCTGCCTCAGTCCACTCTGCCTCACACAGCTCAGCTGCCCTCAGTCCACTCTGCCTCTCAGCTTCAGTCCACTCTGCCTCACACAGCTCAGCTGCCTCAGTCCACTCTGCCTCAAACAGCTCAGCTGCCCTCAGTCCACTCTGCCTCACACAGTTCAGCTGCCCTCAGTCCACTCTGCCTCACACAGCTCAGCTGCCCTCAGTCCACTCTGCCTCACACAGTTCAGCCGCCTCAGTCCACTCTGCCTCACACAGCTCAGCTGCCCTCAGTCCACCCTGCCTCACACAGCTGAGCTCCTCAGTCCACTCTGCCTCACCTCACCTCCTCAGTCCACTCTGCCTCACACAGCTCAGCTGCCCTCAGTCCACTCTGCCTCACACAGTTCAGCTGCCCTCAGTCCACTCTGCCTCACACAGCTCAGCTGCCTCAGTCCACTCTGCCTCAAACAGCTCAGCTGCCCTCAGTCCACTCTGCCTCACAGTTCAGCTGCCCTCAGTCCACTCTGCCTCACACAGCTCAGCTGCCCTCAGTCCACTCTGCCTCACACTCAGCTGCCCTCAGTCCACTCTGCCTCACACAGCTCAGCTGCCCTCAGTCCACCTCTGCCTCACACTGAGCTGCTCAGTCCACTCTGCCCTCACCTGCCTCAGTCCACTCTGCCTCACACAGCTCAGCTGCCCTCAGTCCACTCTGCCTCACACTCTGCCTCAGTCCACAGCCTCACACAGCTGAGCCCTCAGTCCACCCTGCCTCACACAGCTGCCTCAGTCCACTCTGCCTCACAGTTCAGCTGCCTCAGTCCAGCTGCCTCACACAGCTGGGCTGCCTCAGTCCACTCTGCCTCACACAGCTGAGCTGCCCTCAGTCCACCCTGCCTCACACAGCTCAGCTGCCCTCAGTCCACTCTGCCTCAAACAGCTCAGCTGCCCTCAGTCCACTCTGCCTCACACAGTTCAGCTGCCCTCAGTCCACTCTGCCTCACACAGCTCAGCTGCCCTCAGTCCACTCTGCCTCACACAGTTCAGCCGCCCTCAGTCCACTCTGCCTCACACAGCTCAGCTGCCCTCAGTCCACCCTGCCTCACACAGCTGAGCTGCCCTCAGTCCACTCTGCCCACCCTCAGCTGCCCTCAGTCCACTCTGCCTCACACAGCTCAGCTGCCCTCAGTCCACTCTGCCTCACACAGCTCAGCTGCCCTCAGTCCACTCTGCCTCACACAGCTGGGCTGCCCTCAGTCCACTCTGCCTCACACAGCTGGGCTGCCCTCAGTCCACTCTGCCTCACACAGCTGGGCTGCCCTCAGTCCACTCTGCCTCACACAGCTGGGCTGCCCTCAGTCCACTCTGCCTCACACATCTGGGCTGCCCTCAGTCCATTCTGCCTCACACAGTTCAGCTGCCCTCAGTCCACTCTGCCTCACACAGTTCAGCTGCCCTCAGTCCACTCTGCCTCACACAGTTCAGCTGCCCTCAGTCCACTCTGCCTCACACAGTTCAGCTGCCCTCAGTCCACTCTGCCTCACACAGCTGAGCTGCCCTCAGTCCAGTCTGCCTCACACAGCTCAGCTGCCCTCAGTCCACTCTGCCTCACACAGTTCAGCTGCCCTCAGTCCACTCTGCCTCACACAGCTCAGCTGCCCTCAGTCCACTCTGCCTCACACAGCTGAGCTGCCCTCAGTCCACCCTGCCTCACACAGCTGAGCTGCCCTCAGTCCACTCTGCCTCACACAGTTCAGCTGCCCTCAGTCCACTCTGCCTCACACAGCTCAGCTGCCCTCAGTCCACTCTGCCTCACACAGTTCAGCTGCCCTCAGTCCACTCTGCCTCACACAGTTCAGCTGCCCTCAGTCCACTCTGCCTCACACAGTTCAGCTGCCCTCAGTCCACTCTGCCTCACACAGCTCAGCTGCCCTCAGTCCACTCTGCCTCACACAGTTCAGCTGCCCTCAGTCCACTCTGCCTCACACAGTTCAGCTGCCCTCAGTCCACTCTGCCTCACACAGTTCAGCTGCCCTCAGTCCACTCTGCCTCACACAGCTCAGCTGCCTACTGGGTGACTGAATATGCTCAACCCACAGTCTACCTTATTGATTTCACACATTACATTGTAACTGCCTTTTTTTGAATTCTTACAGTAATGAGCTAGTTATTTATATATATATATATTTTTTAACTTAATTTATTTAGCACATTTTTCTTACTTAATTATGTTTTCTAAACTATATGGTGCAGGTGACAAATACAACTCTATTTGATTTTAATTTGATAGTTGAAAGGTTAATGCCTGAATGCATAAGAGGCGGGACTAGGTCCACGGCAGGTCTGTGCTCATTTGACAAAGCTCCTGTCAATCTTCTAACCACCATAAGCTTTTAGGTTGATTTGACTCAGGTGTAATGTCACCATGGTTCTTCCACGGCATTTTATCATACGTTTTTATCATAAACATCAACATTATCCAACCCACATGCTAGAAAGACTAATGCCATCTGTTTGACTGACAGAGAGAGACTAATGTCTCCTGACCCCTCCTGTCTCAGCCTCCAGTATTTATGCTGCAGTAGTTTTTGTGTCGGGGGGCTAGGGTCAGTCTGTTATATCTCTTTCTCTCTTTCTTTCTCTCTCTCGGAGGACCTGAGCCCTAGGACCATGCCCGAGGACTACTTGACATGATGACTCCTTGCTGTCCTCAGTTCACCTGGCCGTGCTGCTGCTCCAGTTTCAACTGTTCTGCCTTATTATTATTCGACCATGCTGGTCATTTATGAACATTTGAACATCTTGGCCATGTTCTGTTATAATCTCTACCCGGCACAGCCAGAAGAGGACTGGCCACCCCTCATAGCCTGGTTCCTCTCTAGGTTTCTTCCTAGGTTTTGGCCTTTCTAGGGAGTTTTTCCTAGCCACCGTGCTTCTACACCTGCATTGCTTGCTGTTTGGGGTTTTAGGCTGGGTTTCTGTACAGCACTTTGAGATATCAGCAGATGTGAGAAGGGCTATATAAATACTATTTGATTTGATTTGACTAATGTTTGAATGATAGAGAGAGACTGATGCCGTCTGATTGACTGACAGAGAGAGACTGATGCCGTCTGTTTGACTGACAGAGAGAGAGACTGATGCCGTCTGTTTGTCTGTTTGACTGATAGAGAGAGAGACTGACGCCGTCTGTTTGACTGATAGAGAGAGAGACTGACGCCGTCTGTTTGACTGACAGAGAGAGAGACTGATGCCATCTGTTTGACTGACAGAGAGAGAGACTGATGCCGTCTGTTTGACTGACAGAGAGAGAGAGACTGATGCCATCTGTTTGACTGACAGAGAGAGAGACTGATGCCATCTGTTTGACTGACAGAGAGAGACTGATGCCGTCTGTTTGACTGACAGAGAGAGAGAGACTGATGCCATCTGTTTGACTG